>NC_057802.1:236387728-236397842 GCF_018294505.1 Triticum aestivum | reverse complement strand
AACTGACATCATAGGTATTGAACCAGGCTTGGAGTCAGGTACGGTGTTTGGTTTGTAATGTACTTGGCGTGGCCCATCGAAGTTGTGCATTTGGGATTTAAACACATCATACACCATCATACCCATACATATTTTCGGGCCGCATGCAGTGTATACGGGGTCTTCTGATCGACCACGTCTCCCTTGTGCGGTTTTTTGTGACGACATAGATATCTGTGGGCTCCCGGAGTGTATATATATCATCGCTTTGACCGATAATGAGGGGTATGTGTTGGCCATGAATGGATTCCTCGTAGTTCATGTTAGGGCCGGTCACCGCCAAATGGCGGTCAACCAAAGCTCGAGCTCATGCGTTGTCAGGATTCCCTCCCAGATGCTTGGATTGCTGGGTTCAACCTACATCAAATCCTGCATACGTATCTCGTCCTTAACTACCTTGCCTTCATGGTTGTTGTCTGTATCGAGAGGTAGGCACCACATCTAAATTGTACATTATTCTATATTGAAAACACACATCACCCCTTCCCAACGTACATCATTTTGGGCCGCATGCAAGAGGTGCTGGTTTTGTGGTCCCTCTCGTGCGATGTTTATGATGGTTCAATCTATTGGCCCAAGCGGTTTATCGACAACAACAACTGTCATTTGACCAAAAGAAAGATTCATTGGTCCGTCTTATGGTAGGTCATGGCGACATGCATGTATGACCAAAGTATCGATCATTACATGCATCGGCCCCGCTGACACGAAGCGGGAGGTGGTGGGCCAAGCATCCTAGCTAGGTACAACATTATGTCATTATATATATCCTAGCTAGGTGGTTGTTAGGGTGCTTTTGGGTTTGCGAGGCAGGTGCCACCGAAGTTATGCATTGTGTATTTAAAGTTTTAAACATCCCCAATATTCGTACATATATTTGGCCACTTCCAGGTGGTTCTTGACTTCTGGCTCCTCTCATGGATCTTCAATGACGCGCCCAACCATGGGCCCGCGGGGTCAAAGTTGTGCATTGGAATTTTGAACATCACATACCACCCTTTTCACTCATATATATTTGGGCCACATGCTGGTGTGGCTGTCTTTTGACCCTCCCTAACGTTATTTTTTGCTGCAAAGACTCTGATGATCCTCAACGGACACGGGGTATAATATCTTAATTGTGTGCGATACAAGTGCGATGTGAATCACCACGACCGCGCAAGCGCGAGCAAATTAAGGTGGAGGTACTAGCTCAACCGTGTGCGATGCAAGTGCGCTGAAATCACCACGACCGCGCAACAGCGAGCAAAGGGTGGAGGTACTGGCTCAACCGTGTGCGATGCAAGTGCGCTGAAATCACCACGACCGCGCAAGCGCGAGCAAAGGATGGAGGTACTGGCTCAAGCGTGTGCGATGCAAGTGCGCTGAAATCACCACGACCGCGCAAGCGCGAGGAAAGGGTGGAGGTACTGGCTTAACCATGTGCGATGCAAGTGCGCTGTAAAACCACCACCTGTGGAACCTAAAGGCCGGTAAGTTTATTTTGAAATTAGGACGAACTGTGTGCAATAGACCAGCTAGCTAGAAATATAAAAAACAAACTACCCGCCTTGAGCATTGCAAAAATCGGAGGATCTGCGCCACTTTTCCTTATTGTTATTGGACCGTGCGCGATCTTGGGCACTGCCACCCCGCATCAATTCCTTTACACAAATTTTAGTAGCCGTTGTACTTCAACCGTCCCCACACTCCTCCAGCACTGACCTTATAGTAAAATTGCAGTAGCTGAGGCATTTGAACCGTCGCCCTCCCTCGTCCACCACCATCTCCACCCACCATTACTAAAATTTTCAGTAGCCATGGCGTATCCTCAAACACCCCCCTCCACAATCCCCCACCCGCCCCCTCCCCCCTTCGAACCCTAGCTCGCGGCCGCCGCTCGCGCCACCGCCAACCCTGCCGGTCTGCCCGTTCCTCCTAGCTTAGATAATAAAGTTCAGGTTATCCAGCGATTCCCATACCGTCACCCCACTCCCCTGAGTTTTTAGATGAGGCCTGCGGTGTCCCTCCCCGCCAAATCCACATCCCCTGCTCTAGAATGTCGCATCCTAAGCTCGACCACGTATCCCGGGGAGCCCGACGAGCATTCGGCCAAGAAGAGGTTTATCATGGCCTCTCCGGCGGACGTTGGCGAGGTGGCCGCCATTCGCCCCGACCTGTCGATCCCGGAGCAACACGTCGCCATGGAAGCCGGCGAAGACGTTCACTATGTTGCCATGCCGAAGGCTTCATGTCAGCGGGCTAAAGTATTACTGTATCTCGGGAAAGCTGGCTACGACATCGAGCTCGTCCACGCCGATGGCTTCACACGGGCCATGTCACAGGTTAAGTGGTCCATCCCCAATCCCTCTGGTTCACCGCCGTCGATCCCTTCGAAGGCCCTACCGCTGATCTCCTCCACCAAGCGGTCAAATATTTGCGAGCTTTATACGCCATCGAGCCCATTTTGTCACTTCTGAAGGACACGTTCTACGGCGGCGGCTTGGGATCCTCAATTGCCAAGTAAGATCTCATTGACCACGACGATGACCACGAGGAGGGCACCCACGAAGGTTCTTCCAAGGTGAAATAGCCCATCTGTGACATCAAAGAGCGCACCATGGGTCTGTGCTCTTCCAACTGGAAGGATCCCGTCCATGAAATGTGAGGCAACCTTCTATCAGCAAATATTACCTTTTCTAGCTTGCCAACCCGTACCCTTTGTTGTAGTAGCATTTGCCGTGCGGTGCTTTAACTGTGTCGTGTTTAATTATTTCATTTATGCAAAAATGTACTATTCAATAGGTATATGTGATGTTTAAGTATGAATTGTCCACTTTAGTTTCACGAATGGCTATATTTGGTTGTTTATAGTGAGTAGATGCCTTGTTTATCTGTATTTGGTTGTTAGGTTGGTTGGAGTGAGCATTTCTTCAGTTATCGAGCAGATGCCTTGTTTATCTGTATTTGGTTCTTAGTTTGGTTGTAGTGAGTATTTGTCCAGTTATCAAGCAGATGCCTTGTTTATCTGTATTTGGTTGTTAGGTTGCTTTTTTTAGCATTTGTCCAGTTATCAAGCAGATGCCTTGTTTATCTGTATTTGGTTGTTAGGTTTCTTTTTTTAGCATTTCTCCAGTTATCAAGCAGATGCCTTGTTTATGTTTATCTGCTTGTTAGGTTGGCTGCAGTGAGCATTTGTCCAGTTTTCAAGCATATGCCCTGTTTATCTGTATTTGCTTGTTAGGTTGGTTGCAGTGAGACTCTGTCCAGTTTTCAATGGCTATATTTGGTTGTTATACTAGTCATTTATGCCTTGTTTATTTTAGTTATTCACAATGTGTGGTTCATTATGTGCAAGTCGGAACTGTGCGCTCGACTACATCAATACCAGTTTGAACGTCTATATTTGGTTGCAGTAATTCCTGGTGTAGTTAACACATGCCCTTTATTTCAGTTTTACACATTTATCCAGTGTGATGTTTAAGCATTACCTACGTTCTATTCATTTTCAACAATACCAATTTGAATTGCAATATTTGATGGCTGTTAAGCCTGCTGTCGGTAACATTGCCTTCCATTTTATATCTGCTTTAACAGCATGCTGAAACCAACACATTCAAGCTATCATTTGGAGATGATGTTTTTTACCTTTGCTATATTTGTTTGATGTTAAGATTGTTGTACTTATCATGCCTTTCCACTACTTATGCAGGACAACAACGGGAGTGGCCACCATTTTCCGCCGAGGTTAGCTTCATCCCTCGGCTTGTACTCCCCCCGTCGTTCCATACTGTAGTGCATATAGATCCAGGCCTGGACCCCAGTTAGCTTCTAATATTGACTTGTTTCTTGTAGGTACATATGCCCTTGGCAAGGATCCACGCATCGACCCTTGTTGCGTATGGGGCAATGAGATATTGATGAACAAGCATCAAGTGAGGAGACTGACAAGGATTATTAGCAAAAAGATACGAATGGTGGCAAGCAAACTATTTGTTTATGCTCTATCCAACACAACAGTGAGCTGTAGGATGGTAACTACAAACTCTGCAGCCTTCTCTTTTTACTGCCCATAATAAGTTGTTAGACAACAATGTCTGAATCTTTTTTGTTCCCAGTGGTTCCTGAAGCAGTTCACACAAGATTACCTCGCAAAGTACATAATTGGTGGACACGCAATGAAGGTTAAAGTATTTCATCCAGACTACAATGAGCATCGAGAAGTCCTAATGAAGACAGTGAAGGATGGACGGGCAGCCATCACAAGGGGTTGGCCTAGAGTCGTGCACGCCTTACGCATGGAGGAGGGCACAATATGGGCATTCCGCTTCACCTTCTCCTGCAACCAGAATGTCTTTCGCCTCTCTCTTTATAGTCTTTAGTACAACTGTGGTTCATCATTCTTTACTTGGTGCTTCTGAAGTTCTTCAGTATATCTACCTGTGCATTGAATTATGGATTCGTGGTTGAACCTATATTTGTAATAAACATGGTTGGATATGAAATAAGTGATTGCCTACTTTCAAATTCATAACATGTGATTTTTAAATTAGGGATTAATTGGATTAATTATGGATTAAATAGGGATTACACTGCAGACGGTTTGCGAAAGCGAAACGTCTGCGATATACATGGAGATCAGAAACGTTTCTAGGATCCACTACGTGTGCGATCAATCTCCACTGCACACACGAATATATCTTGAAAATTGTTTGCGTTAGGCCACCTTGCGCAAACGTTTATCACATAAAAAGTGTGTGTGATGGACAGCCTTTGCCACACAGTTTCTTTCTACACAACGTGTGTGATGCATTCAATAATGCAAACGATAAAATTATTAATATCATGTGCAATGGCAAAGCTATCACAAACGATTTAACGGGAAAAATTGCGTGTGATGTACCTGTGAACGGAAACGTTTTCCTTGGAGTGACTGTGTGGGATGTGCATACGAACGGAAACGTTTAGCGGGACTGACTGTGTGGGATGTACTTGCGACCGGAAACAATTTCGCTGTATAATTGTACTTTTTATCTGTACTGTACGTATTTCCATATTTGAGCGCTCGCCGGTCGCACACGACCTCATTTTGCTGATCGTGTGTGCCAGGAGGGCATATCCCCGACGGTTTCTGGGTCGTGTGGGAAGGACCCCCCTATCGCCCACACTCACTTGGAGACGGTTCCAGATGCCGTCGTGGAAAGGGGTTTTAAACCGTTTGTTTAGGACCGACACGCACCAGTGTTTATTTCTTTGATTTACTAATAGCATGACTTATTTTCTGTATGAATATTTGTCATGCCATGCTTTAATACTCAGTCAGCACATGCATGTAATTTAATTCATCATGAGCATATGCATCCGTATATCTTTTGTTCTTGATGTTTGCGAGTACATTCAAACGTACTCACTGGCTTGTCCCTGGCTATTGTCCTGTCCAGATCATGACTCAGAGAGGAGCACTGCGATGACACCCCAACCTAGGATTCGGAGATAGCAGCCACGCGAGATAGGAGTTATCCAGGTCGGCTGTTCCCATGGGAATGGAGTTCCATCAATCTGGGAGATCCACGAGTCGCTTCCATCATCTGCCACTAGAAATCATTGTTGTACTCAATGGACCTATAAGGTCTTCTACTTAAATCCTTGTAATTGCTTGGAATTCTGTATCAAGGAAATGTCCACCAGCAACAGTAATCCTGGGGCTGGTGATGACACAAGGGTGGTTTAGTAGGATTTATGTCCTGGAAATCCGGCCCCGACAACCTTGGTATCAGAGCCAGGCTGACCACTGGCTAATCCTATCTTAGCCTGGTCACTATCCCTAGGTTTCCACACCGTCCATATCCTTTTCTATCCACCGGCAAGCTCATCCTGTCCGACAGCCTGCACAGTGGCGAGCCGACATCTTTTTGACAGTCGGTGCCCAACCTATCATCCTAGGCCATAGGTCGTGCGCCCGTGGCCGACACCTGAGTTGTCCCATCCACAAGCGTGCGATGGAAGACTCCACTAGCTTATAAAGGAAGCCTTGCCCCAACTCAGCACATCACAACCTTCACTCGCAGCCTGATTTCCAAACCACCAAGATGCCTGGTCCCATCGTCCGCAACAGGACCACCGCATCTGAGCTTGGAGATTTTGTAGCCATCCTCGCTAATCTCACTCGTCGTGCTTTTGGCATAGACGAACCCCCAGAATATGTTGTGTACCAGGAACACACAAGTGATGCCATCCATCACTTCTAGGCCACGGTGCACATCTATGGGAGGGGCACCACATGAGAGCGTCCCTACGGGTTCATCGGGAGAACGACCTCTGATGAGCCCCAAGCCATCCAACTTGCAGCCCGAGAGGGT
Organism: Triticum aestivum; assembly: GCF_018294505.1. Lineage (NCBI taxonomy): Eukaryota > Viridiplantae > Streptophyta > Magnoliopsida > Poales > Poaceae > Triticum > Triticum aestivum. Next base: position 236,391,465 of record NC_057802.1, on the reverse strand, counting down.
ATATGTCACGCCCAATATGCGATACTATCCTAAAGAGACTCGAAGGTCTCACCAAGGATAGAACCGCATATTGACACGCTTTTGCAAGGTGGATATCATTACATCAACATTACATAATATATGAGGATACATACAAGGCATACAAATGCCGCAAGAATACATCAATACATCATACATAAGACCGACATCCGACTACGGATGAAACACAAATAGGAACTCAACAACATCCACCCTGCTAGCCCAGGCTGCCGACCTGGAACCTATCCCCCTGATCGAAGAAGAAGCAGAAGGACAACTCCAAAACAAGTAACATCGCTCTCGCGTCATGATCATCGCAAAACATGTACCTGCAACCGGTGTTGTAGCAAACTGTGAGCCACGAGGACTCAACAATCCCATTACCATGGGTATCAAGACTAGCAAAGCTTAAAGGGTAAGGAAGGGGTAAAGTGGTGCGGTTGCAGCAGCGACTAAGCATATATGGTGGCTAACATACGCAAATAAGAGCGAGAATAGAAGCAACGGAACGGTCGTGAAACTAGCAATGATCAAGAAGTGATCTTGAACTCCTACTTATGTCAAACATAACCCAGAAACCGTGTTCACTTCCCGGACTCCGCCGAAAAGAGACCATCACGGCTACACACACGGTTGATGCGTTTTAAATTAAGTTAAGTGCCAAGTTCTCTACAACCGCACATTAACAAATTCCCATCTGCCACATAACCGCGGGCACGGCTCTCGGAAGTTTATACCCTGCAGGGGTGTCTCAACTTAGCCCATTATAAGCTCTCACGGTCAACGAAGGATATTCCTTCTCCCGAGAAGACCCGATCAGTCTCGGAATCCCGGTTACAAGACATTTCGACAATGGTAAAACAAGACCAGCAAAGCCACCCTAATGTGCCGACAAATCCTGATAGGAGCTGCACATATCTCGTTCTCAGGGCACACCGGATGAACACTACGTACAACTAAAACCAGACCTCAAGTTTCCCCGAGGTGGCGCTGCAAGTGGCGCTAGTTCGGACCAACATTCAGAGGAGCCCTGGCCCGGGGGGTAAATAAAGATGACCCTCGAGCTCCGGAAACCCAAGGGAAAAAGGCTTAGGTGAGGCAAATGTAAAACCAAGGTTGGGCCTTGCTGGAGGAGTTTTATTCAAAGCGAACTGTCAAGGGGGTCCCATAAATCACCCAACCGCGTAAGGGACGCAAAATCCAGGAACATAGCACCGGTATGACGGAAACTAGGGCGGCAAGAGTGGAACAAAACACCAGGCATAAGGCCGAGCCTTCCACCCTTTACCAAATATATAGATGCATTAATTAAAATAAGATATATTGTGATATCCCAACATAAACATAATCCAACATGGAGCAATCTTCATCTTCACCTGCAACTAGCAACGCTATAAGAGGGGCTGAGCAAAAGCGGTAACATAGCCAAACAATGGTGTGCTAGGAGGGGTGACAAAGGTTAGAGGTTCATGGCAATTTGGGAGGCTTGATAAGCAAGTGGTAGGTAACGCAGCATAGCGATAGAACGAAGCAACTAGCATAGCAATGATAGTAGTGAGATCCAGGGTAACGGTCATCTTGCCTGAAATCCCGCTAGGAAGAAGAACGAGTGCATGAAGAAGATGAAGCCACAAAGACAAACCAAGCGTAGACGAATGAATCCTCTCGATCGCAACGAAACAGAAACTATCGAGAAGAAGCACAACCGGAAAGAAGCAAACAACATGATAAACACACAACACATAAACAAGACATGATGCTCAACCAAGTATGATGCATGACAAGGCTACATGAAGCTACTCATGGCAAGAGATGATGCATACAAGAACAACACATCAAAGCAAGTTTAAATGAGGCCGGAAGCAACATATAACAATTCCGGTAAGTCCTCATATGCTAATTTCGAAATTGGTCCAGATCTGAAAAAGCCTTATGTTCAAGTTGTTAAACAGCAAGCTAAGATGCACCAAGATGATCTACACGAAATTCTAGTCAAATTACATATAAAGTTCATTTAGTTCGGAGCTACGGCCTAGAAGATATGAGCAAAACAAGTCAAACATGGCATTGATGCAAAATGCATTCAAACATCAAGCAAACACTCTCAAAACATGGATGCAACATGATAAGATGAAACTACATGCAAAACTAAGTAAGTTTCATTTAGAGCATGCTCAAAACGGAGCAACGGTGCAACACATACACTCCAAACAAGATATAACAACAATCTGTCCATAACAGCAACTAGGCATCTTGCAAGCATCAAAACAATATGCTACAGCACCCTAACATGAAAGCAGAAGCCATGGACATGACGTACAGGTAAAGCATGACAAAACATCAACACTGAGCTATCTCCAGAAATCACTAGAACATGCTAAAAAGGACATGGCAAGATTGCAAATAATAACAGATTCACAGACTTGGCAGAATTTCAGGACATGGCAGAAATAACATCAGGTTACCAAGTTTAGAGCTATCAAACACCATGATATAGGAACATATCATAGAAAACAAAGGCATGGAATGAATCAACTAATTTCATATAACAAAAGTCCCTTAATGATCACGAGCCAAAAATGCACAGAAGATATGATGGCACCCATGTAAACATAGCAAGTTATATGACAGATTCAGACTTGGTGAAAATAACAGTGCATGGCGGAAACAACGATAAGTAGGCATGTTGGTGAGCTTGAACCACTCACCACAGAGCAGTACATGGCATGACAAGGTAACCAACAGAAAGATGGCATAAATATCAAACTAAGCAAGGCAATAGCATAGTCATAGAGTACATGTATCACTAGCAAAACACATGGAAATAACGAACTTCATGTTAACAGGCTGACAGCAACATTATTTAGCAAGTTTGGAGCATGATAACAACAAGCTACAGCAGGCTATAAATGCAAACAAGGCCATGGATGGATAGAACATAACATTTATAACAAAACATTCTTAGTGAACATCTCCAGATTATGCACAGAACTCATGGTAGCAGCATGGCAACATAGGAACAAAATATAACAGACTCGGACTGGCAGAAATGACTGTCACAGAAATCAGCAACATCATGGAGGCTAATTTGCATGCTTGTGCTATTCAACACATAGATCACAAAAATACAAGACAAACACCCCTGTAAAGATGGAATGATGTATCCCAAAACTCATATAGAGCTCATGCTCATAGGATGCAAACACAAAATGCAATGAAAAAGACAAATCACCAAGTTCTGATAACAGACAGCAGTTAACATCATATAGCACTCTTGCAACGACGATTAGGGCATCAAGATGTACTCAAAAGAACATAACAGAATGAAACAAAATGAAGAGCATCTCATGATAAACATTTCGATATATTATGTACGCAAAACGGAGCAGAAGACAGGGAGATTTGGCATGGCAAAAATGCACACATGGAGTTGCAAATCTGGGTACTTAGTCAAATTTTCACCTCGCGGGAAAAATTGGACGGAACGGTGCGGGACGAGGAGATCCAGGACGGGGCGGTTCCAGGCGCCCGTTTGGATCGCGGGACGGGTGGATCTCATCCACCTGCCCGGATCCGGCGATGGGGCGGCGCGCTGAGTGGCCGGAAGGCGGGGCCCGCGGTGGATCCGGCCGGGACAACGGCCGGCGACGACGGGGGAGGCCGGAGGCGGGGCGAGGCCCGAGCTGGAGCTTGCCGGCGGCGCGGGAGGAGCGCGGAGG
>NC_057802.1:236354971-236387381 GCF_018294505.1 Triticum aestivum | reverse complement strand
GAGGAGGCCACGTGGCGGCGGCGGATTGGGCGAGGGGCGGCACGGACATGTCCGACCGTCGGTGGGAGATTTTTTCGGCGGCGGGGAGGAGTTTGAACTAGGGTTAGGGTGGAATCATCCGTGATTTGGGGAGGGGAAGGCCTTTTTTATAGCTAGGAGGGTCCAAATGGGGTGCGGTTTTCGCCCACACGATCGTGATCGAACGACCGAGAGCATGGAGGGGGTTTTGCTGGGCTAGTGGGCTGTGGTGGAGGTGTGTTGGGTAGTAAAGAGAATGGGGTTTCGGGCTACGCGGTTAACCGTTGGGGCATCAAACGACTTGCAAATGGAACAAAATTTGACGGGCGGTCTACCGGTGATATACCAAGGCCACTTGGCAAATCTCGGCCCATTCCGAGAATGTTTTTCTCCCACTCACGAAACAAGATCTAAGAGGGGTGACGGGCGCGTGCGAGTGTCTGTGCTCAGAACGGACAATGGAGAGAACTGGGAGGAACCCGAACGGATGCATGTTTTGAAAAACATGATGATGCAATGCAGATGATGACATGGCAAAATGCAACACGCAAGCAAATGACATGGCAACATGACGAATAACTGGAAGACACCTGGCGCATCGGATCCGGGGCGTTACAGTATAGTTAATCTCTGGCACTTGTCGCCGAGGGTTAACACTCGCCCTTTCTTCTACTACCCTAGCCATGAAGGCTATGGTAGCCCGACCCAAGTTGCCAACGGAGACCATGAGTCGGATCCTGCTCTAGTGCATCTAGTGCGCTACGTGATGGCACAAGAGGCACTATTCGATCAGGTCACCCTTGATCTGATTGCCACCCACAGAACGCTTGCTCTCCTAACTCTGGTGAGAAGTGAAGCTGCAACTGACACCGACACCCTGATAATGCTGCTTGGGAGGCCAGTTGAGCCCCCAAGGTCTTCCCCTATTGTCTATCCAGGCAATGCTTTTGCCTCCAGGGGAACTCCATCGTCTCTTGGAGACCTACTCCAACGGGATTGTGACCATGAGACCCCACGAGGGGCATCGTCGCTATCCCAGCACTATGCTCCCCATCCTACCCCGAAAAACCCCGACACTGAAGCTCACGGAGAAGCATCGACATCTACAAGACACGCCTGACTAGAGGTCAACGAGGTGGACTGAGTCCACCAGGAGTTTTATCAAATCTTAGTGATCCTGTTGTCTTGCATTTTCAAGGTAGCAATCGCATGGCGTAGTAAGCTTGTAAGTTACCCGTGTGCCAATGTTTTAATGGTACTATGTGTGATCTAGTGTAGATTGTGGCGTATGGCGACAGAGTAAATGCTAGACGTGACTGCCGACACACACAGTAATTTGTCACACTCCTTTTTGGGAAGAGATGTCCGAGAATTTGACTTGGACAACCCTATGTCGGAGGCGATGCACAAGTTGTACCAGCGCTGCATCGTGTTTCCTGACCCAGGCACCTGCTAAGGGGTCGTATCCATACACCACACCAGCCACCACCACACTTGAGCATCGCTCTTCTCCATTCATCCTTCCAGGTCTCACCCTGGAGCCTACCTGAGAACTCTAGATGCAAGCGCTGGTACCTTTGTTAAGGTTTTGTGGGATTTGACCCGCAATACCCTTGGTTCTAGCCACCCACCCCAGTATGAGTTGTTCAAAATGAGGATCACCCCTGATTCCTCAAAATACTGTGCAGTTGTGCACATCCCACGAGAGGATTTAAATCAAGGCCCTCCATATGTTGTCTTCCTCGGGAGATCCATGCCAACCTCAGGCATGGCTATTGAGGCTGCTGCTTATGAAGCAGTTACCCGTCTTCGATTCACGTACCTGCTGCGAGTGAAAGGAAATAGTACTATTTCCCGAGCCGCGCAACTTCTGCAGCAGAAGCCACGTTCCGTTGTGAACGCATAGAGAGAGATCCAGCTCTGGCCAATCTCATTCAATATGTGATGGCCCAGGAGCATCTAACCCAGCAACTAATGGATTACCTCCATTACCTTGCTGTTCTAAATCCCCATTCGCCATTGGTGGACCACCATGGCCAACTCCGAAAGGGTGTGTTCTTCGTTTACTTCCTTCACTTCCCCCGGAAGAAGAAGAATGTGCTCCAACACCAGGAACCCTTCCAAAAGGCCCTTTAGATCTCACCTTCGAACCGTAGACGGTCATTGTTGCTGTACCTAGCACTAGTTTACATGATGCAACTGTTGTATTGTAATTTAGGGCATATGTCATAAGTGCATTGCCATGACTGCATTCTGCATATGATCATTTGTTGTGATTTGCATTCAGTGCGTCCGCCCTTAACAAATCTCGAGGACGAGATTTTTCGTAAGGGGGGTAGAGTTCGTTATACCCCAAAAATTTAATCAAATTTTATTAAGTAAAATTTGGCCAGAAATAAAATTTTGAATGATACTAGGTCATTTATTGATTTCAAAACCTTTTCTATACTATGTTTTACAAAATTCTCCCCTCTATAGAAGATTATTTTGTAGAATGTTGTGGTCCTTGGTTGTTTTGTAAATCATTTCATTTATATCATAAACAACGGTAGGAAACATTTTGATAATAAATTTTTCCACAAAGTAATACTTTTAAAAGCATTTTCAATACTTAAAATGCTTCTATTGCACAACAAGTATTCTAAATAATTGTTTGAAAATCCCACAAATATTATGAGAGGTCATGTGATGCCTACGGGTCACTTTTATGCAAAAACCTAACTATGCCTTTTGAAAATTTTGAGTGAAACATCCTCTTTTCATTTTTGCCCCATTCTTGAGTTACAACTTCAACCCTCTTTTTCCTAGCTTCATTAATTCTGAAACTTTGCCATCTTGTAGTCCTTCAAACTAGTACCTTAAGTCACGAAGGGCAGCTCTAGTTTCAACTTTTAAGTCCACCAAACACTCCTCTGAAGTTTCTATCCAAAAGTGAATCCTGGTAAAACTTGCACTAGCAAGTTTCTCATCTTGCCAAACTAACTCCACCAACATCTCTACCATCCAAAGAGACCTCATCCTGCCTATTTTCATCATTAACAAAACCTCCTAGCTAGCCCTAGCATTTTTTCAAACACCTTGTGGGCATGACAGAAACGTTGCCACTTTCTAACTTACACTGGACACTTGGTCATTTGGCCAAACCAGCATGTCCATCACTCCTCTCATACCTAGAAGCACCATCCTGTTGATTTGTAGCTCATGTGTGTCCCTGTTTATGCCACTGGCAATCTGACGAACACCTAACGTGCGTGCACCGTGCGAGGCCAGAGCATGCGTTTTGCACGCATCGGCACCAAGCTCATGCCGTGTCTCTGCTGCTTCCCCCTCTCAACCTGATCCACCTCTAGATCAGCCCAACCACCAGGACCCACGCCGACACCCTCGCTTTGCCCCTAGCGCCGTCCACCGCCATGCACGACGACCAGGACCGTCGCCCGACGAGTACGCCTTCGCCACGTCTCTGTCTTGGCCCCTCTTGCTTGAATGCCAATGGCTCAAGCTCATCCGCGGCTCACCAGCCTCACAAGAGACACACCAACCGTGCCTACCTCACCACCGCCCACACGTTCGCCTTGAATGGTCGTCGCCACCGTGTCCACCCTCTGGAAGCCACAACACTGCCCTCCACCGCCTTTTTAAGCTTCCCCCGAGCCCTCTTAGTCCATCACCACCTCTCTCTCTCTGCCTCCCTCACTAACCCTTCCGTAGCAGCAGAAAGACCAGAGATGGTCGTCTTCTTCCGCTCCGCCAACCACGGCCGCCGCCACTGCCTTGGCGATTCCGACACCACTTCCCTCCTGCACTCTCCTCACCACACACCGCCTCCTCGCCCCACGAATCCATCCCCACCTTCAATTTCCCCCGGAAGCCGCCGTAGGTGGAGCACCTCTTTCGCCCGACGCCGCCGTCCGCTGAAGAGCTCGCCGTTGGCGACTCCGTCCACTTCGGCGACCATGGTGGGTACCCACGGGACCGCCTCGACCTCCCTAGCTCGTGGGTGTCCTCAGTTTCAAGAACGGTGCCACCGTTCGCCGGCGAGCCTCACCGAGGCCTCGCCTCTATTCTGCCGAGGAAGGCGCGCGCGGCGACTAGTCAAACCTGACCAGTGGGCCAGGCGGGCCCACTGTCAGTGTCCCAGCGCCGCTGACCCGCCCGTAAGTGGAGGCGAACTCCGCTGTGGCCGCCTCCGCGTGAGGGAGACGTACAGGGCGAATATGCCTTCGACGTCATCAGCTCTTCCTCACAGCTGAGCAGCTGGGCTCGGTCCAGTAACGCTAGATGGCTAAAAGTTGCCCAGGGTACATCTTGGCACTTTCATATATTTCCTTTCCAACGGATTTCAAATAATTCCACATCAGCCATTTCACGTCCAAATTTGATGATTCAAATTTCTACCTACTCCTATATTCATGCTCTATTTATCCAGATAGGGTGAACATTTTTCCTAGGCCAGGTTTTTGCTGGATTTAATAAAAAGTCCATTTCTTTGATTATTCCAGCTTAGTAAATCCATAGAAAATCATATGAACTCCAACTGACTTGATTCTTTTTCTGTTATTTCTCAAATTTCATCTATTATTTTAGTATTTAGTTCAAAAGTTTCCAAACAACTTTTTATTAATGTTTTGGATTTATGTGGTAATTATAATATTTTGAAAATAGGAAATGGAGGGGAGATATAATTTTCAAAATTTTGGAGTGCACCTAAACTTTCTGCATGCTCAAGGCAAGCATCTTGAACACATGATATGGTGATTGCATTGTTGTTTGTTTGCATATAGAATTGAATTATATATATGTTGAACTCTTATGAAATTTGTATGGTATTGGTCATACATGCATGATTTCCCCTTAATGGTATTTTATCTTCACTTCAACATGAAGTATAAGAGAGTACGGTTACTTTCATGTGCCATATGTGCCTGTGTTGGTCCAGGCTAACTTGTAGGAAGAATCAGTCACGCGAAAACTGACCGTGAGACTGAATTCTCGTTGTGACGAAAATGGTTAGTGAGGGTATGTTGAGACATACCAGGTGGTGACCCTGTTGGGTACTGCCAAGGAATTATATTCTGCTAACCACTATAGGAAGAACTTCAACTTCCTGAGTTGACCATAGATCGAGTCTTGTTCTAGTAACCCCCATACTGGTTTCGTGCTACCACATGTCCCTGCCACAGGTAGGGTACGGTACAGTAAGTTGTTAACCCCTTTCCCTGCACACACCGTACAGAGAGGCCACGATGAGGGTTTCCAGGTACCGGCTGCAATGCCAGTCATCGGGCCAGGGAGCATGGGTGTATCCGGCTGGGCCGAGAGGGGGGCACCCCTGGTAATCCGCATGTGTTAATAGTGATCCCATGCTACTCGAGACGATGGTCTCCCCGCCTTAGAGTTTCTCTTGAACGATGCTTTGGGTGATTCCTGGCATCCGGAGAGTTAATCTGGTGTGTGCTGGTCAGGTGTGTTTTCAACCCAAAGGCCGTAACGGGAATTAGTCAGCGTCTCGGTGTTGGCTAAAGAAATTCTATACACGTGGGTAAGGAGTACACCCTCTGCAGAGTTATATCTATTCGAATAGCCGTGTCCATGGTTAAGGACTATGGTCTGGGTTGGTCAAGTGTCGGTCTTAGTGTCTGTCTCAAGAGGAAATACGTAAAGTGATCATGGTTCCTTCTGCAGGATAATGATTGTCACTACTAGTGCTATTATGAATATTATTGTTGATACAGATATTGTTGTGGACTAACCTCTTCCTCTTATGTTTAACCTTGAGTATCTCTTGGGATGGCTAGACTACCGGGATACTCAAGTTTATTCTCGTTTCTGAGTAACACTTGGGATGGCTAGTCCACCTGAATACTCATGTTATTTTCTTATAAGCCCTTTATGAGGCGTCTCTTAAGACATCCGACTATGGCATGTATTTTCAAGACCTCTCGTGGCGTCGCTTGAGTTCTCGGGCGGTCCTGTCTCGCCCGATTCTCTTTTAGACACCCGTTTGGCATTTCTCTTTTAATTCTTCGGGCGGTCCAATGCCCGACGTTCCACTTTATTTCTTTGATTTACTAATAGCATGACTTATTTTCTGTATGAGTATTTGTCATGCCATGCTTTAATACTCAGTCAGCACATGCATGTAATTTAGTTCATCATGAGCATATGCATCCGGTATATCTTTTGTTCTCGATGCTTGCGGGTACATTCAAACGTACTCACTGGCTTGTCCCTGGCTATTGTCTTGGCCACATCATGACTCAGAGATGAGCATTGCGACGACACCCCAACCTAGGATTCGGAGATAGCAGCCACGCGAGATAGGAGTTATCCAAGTCAGCTGTTCCCGTTGGAATGGAGTTCCATCAATCTGGGAGATCCACGAGTCGCTTCCTTCGTCTGCCACTAGAATTTATTGTTGTACTCAATGGACCTATAAGGTCTTGTACTCAAATCCTTGTAATTGCTTGGAATTCTGTATCAAGGAAATGTCCACCAGCAACAGTAATCCTGGGGCTGGTGATGACATAAGGGTCGTTTACTAGGATTTATGTCCCGGAAATCCGGCCCCGACAACCTTGGTATCAGAGCCAGGCTGACCACTAGTTAATCCTATCTTAGCCTGGTCAATCTCCCTAGGTTTCCACACCATCCATATCCTTTTCTATCCACCGTCAAGCTCATCCTATCCGACAGCCTGCACAGTGACGAGCCAACATCTTTTTGACAGTCGGTGCCCAGCCTATCGTCCTAGGCCACAGGCCATGCGCCCGTGGCCGACACCTGTGTTGTCCCATCCACAAGCATGCGATGGAAGACTCCGCTGGCTTATAAAGGAATCCTTGCCCCAACTCAGCACATCACAGCCTTCACTTGCAGCATGATTTCCAAACCACCAAGATGCCTGGTCCCATCGTACGCAATGAGACCACCACATCTGAGCTTGGAGATTTTGTAGCCATCCTCGCTAATCTCACTCGTCGTGCTTTTGGCATAGACGAACCCCGAGAATATGTTGTGTACCAGGAACACACAAGTGATGCCATCCATCACTTCTAGGCCACGGTGCACATCTGCGGGAGGGGCACCACATCAGAGCGTCCCTACCGGTTCACCGGGAGGACGACCTCCGATGAGCCCCAAGCCATCCAACTTGTAGCCCGAGAGGGTATAGTTAATCTCCGGCACTTGTCGCCGAGGGTTAACACTCGCCCTTTCTTCTACTACCCTAGTCGTGAAGGCTATGGTAGCCCGACCCAAGTCGCCAATGGAGACCATGAGTTGGATCCTGCTCTAGTGCATCTGGTGCGCTACCTGAGGGCACAAGAGGCACTATTCGATCAAGTCACCCTTTATCTGATTGCCACCCGCAGAACACTTGCTCTCCTGACTCCGGTGAGAAGTGAAGCTGCAACCGACATCGACACCCTGATAATGCTGCTTGGGAGGCCAGTTGAGCCCCCAAGGTCTGTCCCTATTGTCTATCCAGGCAATGCTTTTGCCTCCCCAGGGGAACTCCGTCGTCTCTTGGAGACCTACTCTAACGGGATTGTGACCACGAGACCCCACGAGGGGCATCATCCCTATCCCAGCACTATAGCTCCCCATCCTACCCCGAACAACTCCGACACTGAAGCTCGCGGAGAAGCATCGACATCTACAAGACACGCCCGACTAGATGTCAATGAGGTGGACTGAGTCCACCAGGAGTGTTATCAAATCTTAGTGATCCTGTTGTCTTGTATTTTCAAGGTAGCAATCGCATGGCGTAGTAAGCTTGTAAGTTACCCGCGTGCCAATGTTTTAATGGTACTATGTGTGATCTAGCGTAGATTGTGGTGTATGGCGACAGAGTAAATGCTAGACGTGACTGCCGACACACACAGTAATTCGCCACACTCCTTTTTGGGAAGAGATGTCCAAGAATTTGACTTGGACAACCCTATGTCGGAGCCGATGCACAAGTCGTACCAGCGCCGCATCATGTTTCCTGACCCAGGCACCTTATAAGGGGTCGTATCCATACACCACACCAGCCACCACCACACTTGAGCATCGCTCTTCTCCATTCATCCTTCCATGTCTCACCCCGGAGCCTACCCGAGAACTCCAGATGCAAGACCTGGTACCTTTGTTAAGGTTTTGTGGGATTTGACCCGCAATACCCTTGGTTCTAGTCACCCACCCCAGTATGAGTTGTTCAAAATGAGGATCACCCCTGATTCCTCAAAATACTAGCAGTTGTGCACATCCCACAAGAGGATTTAAATCAAGGCCCTCCATATGTTGTCTTCGTTGGGAGATCCATGCCAACCTCAGGCATGGCTATTGAGGCTGCTGCTTATGAAGCAGTTACCCGTCTTCGATTCACAGTACCCGCTGCCAGTGAAAGGAAATACTACCATTTCCTGAGCCGCGCAGCTTCTGGAGCAGAAGCCACATTCCGTTGTGAACGCATAGAGAGGGATCCAGCTCTGGCCAATCTCATTCAATATGTGACGGCACAGGAGGATCTAACCCAGCAACTAATGGATTCCCTCCATTACCTTGCTGTTCTAAATCCCCATATCGCCATTGGTGGACCAACATGGCCAACTCTGGAAGGGTGTGTTCTTTGTTTACTTCCTTCACTTCCCCCGGAAGAAGAAGAATGTGCTCCAGCACCAGGAACCCTTCCACAAAACCCTTTAGATCTCACCTTCAAACCGTAGACGGTCATTGTTGTTTTACCTAGCACTAGTTTACATGATGCAACCGTTGTATTGTAATTTAGCGCGTATGTCTAAGTGCATTGCCACGACTGCATTCTACATATGATCATTTGTTGTGATTTGCATTTAGTGCATCCGCCCTTAACAAATTCGAGGACGAGATTTTTCATAAGGGGGGTAGAGTTTGTAACACCCCAAAAAAATTAATCAAATTTTATTAAGTAAAATTTGGCCAGAAATAAAATTTTGAATGATACTAGGTCATTTATTGATTTCAAAACCTTTTTTATTTTCTGTTTTACAAAATTCTCCCCTCCATAGAAGATTATTTTTTAGAATGTTGTGGTCCTTGGTTGTTTTGTAAATAATTTCATTTATATCATAAACAACAGTAGGAAACATTTTCGTAATAAAATTTTCCACAAAGTAATACTTTTAAAAGCATTTTCAATACTTAAAATGCTTCTGTTGCACTACAAGTATTCTAAATAATTGTTTTAAAATGCCACAAAAATTATGAGAGGTCATGTGATGCCTACGGGTCACTTTTATGCAAAAACCTAACTATGCCTTTTGAAAATTTTGAGTGAAACATCCTCTTTTCATTTCTGCCCCATTCTTGAGTTACAGCTGCAACCCTCTTTTTCCTAGCTTCATTAATTCTGAAACTTTACCATCTTGTAGTCCTTCCAACTTGTACCTTAAGTCCCGAAGGGCAGCTCTAGTTTCAACTTTTAAGTCCACCAAACACTCCTCTGAAGTTTCTGTCCAGAACTGAATCCTGGTAAAACTTGCACTAGCAAGTTTCTCATCTTGCCAAACTAACTCCACCAAGATCTCTACCATCCAAAGAGACCTCATCCTGCCTATTTTCATCATCAACAAAACCTCCTAGCTAGCCCTAGTATTTTTTCAAACACCTTGTGGGCATGACAGAAACGTTGCCACTTTCTAACTTACACTGGACACTTGGTCATTTGGCCAAACCAGCATGTCCATCACTCCTCTCATACCTAGAAGCACCATCCTGTTGATTTGTAGCTAGTGTGTGTCCCTGTAGATGCCACTAACGAACACCTAACGTGCGTCGCTTGAGTTCTCGGGCGGTCCTGTCTCGCCCGATTCTCTTTTAGACACCCGTTTGGCATTTCTCTTTGAATTCTTCGGGCGGTCCAACGCCCGACGTTCCGCTTTATTTCTTTGATTTACTAATAGCATGACTTATTTTCTGTATGAATATTTGTCATGCCATGCTTTAATACTCAGTCAGCACATGCATTTAATTTAATTCATCATGAGCATATGCATCCGGTATATCTTTTGTTCTTGATGTTTGCGAGTACATTCAAACATACTCACTGGCTTGTCCCTGGCTATTGTCTTGGCCAGATCATGACTCAGAGAGGAGCACTGCGACGACACCCCAACCTAGGATTCGGAGATAGCAGACACGCGAGATAGGAGTTATCTAGGTCTGCTGTTCCCGTGGGAATGGAGTTCCATCAATCTGGGAGATCCATGAGTCGTTTCCATCATCTGCCACTAGAAATCATTGTTGTACTCAATGGACCTATAAGTTCTTGTACTCAAATCCTTGTAATTGCTTGGAATTTTGTATCAAGGAAATGTCCACCAGCAACAGTAATCCTGGGGCTAGTGATGACACAAGGGTCGTTTACTGGGATTTATGTCCTGGAAATCCGGCCTCGACAATTACCTAAGAAAGATCATACTCCATGGAACAGTAGAAGTCACAATGAGGGGCTCAATTATTCGTCAACAAACAAGAAGGGAAATAAGCTCACTCAAAAACGAAAACGTCGATGTTGAGAAACCGTTATCGGTCAAATGACGTAATATATATGTTCCTATTTTGTGTACACACTTTACCGTTATGGGTCAAATGATGTAATATATATATTCCTATTTTGTATGCACACTTAACTGTTATGGGACAAATGATGAAATATATATCGCCTTAATTATATACATTGTACCCTTTCATTCCGGCTCTCGGAGAAAAAGGAAAAGAAAAGAAAAGAAAGAAAGCAAAAAAGAAAAAGAACACAAAAGAAACAAAATGGAAAAGAAAAGCAAAAAGGTAAGCAAAAAAGAAAAGGAAAAGAAAAAATGAAAACAATAACAGGAGCGCTGGTTGAATAAAAGCGCTATAGCTATGTTATGTAGCAGTAGCACTGTCCCAGAAGCCCACTATAGCTACTTCATATAGCAGTAGCGCTGTTGGCTGAAACGCGCTATACCTACCTTAGCTATAGCGCGTTTTCTAGAACAACGCTATTGCTATTTTCACATAACCCCCCGCGCGGGCTTCCCTCCTCTGCTTCCTCCCCAATTCCCCCACTCTCTTCTCCCCCTTGTCGCCCCTGCCCTTGCCCTCGTCGGAGCCAGAGCGCTGACGCCGACCCCGGCGTCGCATGCCTCTGTCGCCGTTGCCTGGCCCCGACCCTGACGTCACACGTCTCCGTCGCCGTCGCCCGACCCCGACGCCGCACACCTCCGTCGCCGTCACCCGGCCCGGCCCCGACCCCGATGCGGCACGCCTCCCTCCTCTGCTTCCTTCCCTCCCAACCTCGTTCGTCGTCTGGCCTGCCTCCTTACCCTGCACCCTCTATAAGGCCCCACCATTCCTCTCTCTTTGCGATTAGAGCTCTAGCTAGGGTGCTTAGGTTAATTTACTTAGGTTATAGATAGGGCAGTAGGTTAATTAGGTTATCTATTTAGTTAGGGCAGTCGGTTAATTAGGTCATCTATTTAGTTAGGGTAGTAGGTAGTTTTTTTTGCGGTGATGAATTTAGTTGTGAACCCTAGCTAGGTATCAAATTTAGTTATGAATTTAGCTAGGTATGAACCCTAGTTATGAATTTTGCGGTGATGAATTTATCCAATTTAGTTATCAACCCTAGGTATCAAATTTAGTTATGAATTTAGCTTGGTATCAAACTAGGACATAAATTTTATTCAAGGAGTTTTTATTGGTATTTAGCTAGGTATGAAACAAGGACATAAATTTTATTCAAGAAATTTTTATTGGTATTTAGCTAGGTATCAAACTATGACAAAAAAATTATTCAAGGATTTTTTTAGTATTTAGCTAGGTATCGAATTTTATTCAAGGAATTGTTGCTATTTGATTTTTTAGTTAAAGCTATTGTTGCTATATGAACCCTATATGATATGTGAACATGTGATTTGGACATGTGATTCAAACAGGGCCGTGGTGGAACAACCCCGCACTAGCTAGCTTATATTTGAAGTGGACATGTGTATATTTGGAAAATGATGGTTATGTGCAGGGTAAATGATCCGAGTGGCCTATGTTTTGCCGGAATGTTGATTCATTACCGTTCTGGTGAATTTCAGGTGCTCGATATGTCCACTTTTTAGCAAAGGTCATGCTGAAATTTCCCATGAATTTTGGCGTCACTTGTCCTAGAAAGTACGCATATCGAGTGCCGGGATTTGCTGCGACGGGAATGAAAGGACGTTCGCGCAACCCATAGACCTTTTTTATGCCATTTCTCATTTTATAATAGTTCTACAATTAAAGGAGGAGACTTAATCATAGGAAACATGTCGAACAACGAAGAAACCGGGCCTTCTGACCACGATGCAGATGAAATGGATTATGAGGGTGAACAATAGTACCTCGACTCTTTGTCTGCTAAGCACAGTCAAGGTTTGCAGGGCGGCCTCGATGATGGTACGGACGCCGACATCGACACTGACGGCGCCGACACCGATGGCGGCGCCGAGACCAGCAGGGAAGGTACCGGTGGGGAAGATACCGGCGGGGAAGGTACTGGCGTCGAAGCCGCTACTGAAAAGAAGAAGCATAAGAAGTAGAGGATACGAAAACTTAACAAACTGGCATCAGACGACTGGTGATCACAAAGATGGCCCCTGGCAAGTTTGAGCCATCAGAGCCGGAAGAACCTCGTAAGTACTATGGGAACCAAGTCGGATGCATCCTACAGGAATGCGTGAGCATCAACGTTGATGACTTAAGGGGTAAAGAACATTTGAGGAAGTTCCTCCTGACGAAGAAGAGATTCAAGTTCCCCGACCGGGATGATGGCATAGAACACCCGTGGGATGATCCAAAGATGAAAAAGATTAACAATCACACCATGGGCATGTTCAGCAATGATTTGGCCTACTGGAAAGGGAGGGTGAAACGAGCTATTAAGGCTGAGGAACGCCTGCCCAAGATTCTGGAGGAAAATCTGACACTTACGGAAGAGGAGTTCCAAAAGTTCAATGACACTTGCGCTACCGAGGCAGCCAAGGCTAAGGCTGCGAAATTCAAGAGCCTTCAGCAAAGCAACACAGGGAAACAATGCCTCGGAAGCCGTGGATACCTTGGCAAAAGGTCTATATGGGATAAGGAGGACGCGGAACATGAAGCCACGGGTATCCCAGACCCCTTCGCGAAGTTCACCAACCCCTTGGAGCATTACTTCATCAGGGCCCGCTACAAGTGGGACAAGGAAAAGAAGGTTTTTTACATGGTCCCGATCACGAGGAAATTGATTAGAATACTGGTAATTATTCTTTTACCACCTTACATTTAGCTTATGATCAAGTCGACTACACATTCGTAAACGGTTCACGTTCCTTCTGTAGGACAAGCAACACGAGCTTGCAACCGAAAGCCAGTCTTCGCCGATGAGGCCCAAGTGGGACACCCCTCTCAACCGGATCTTGAATGAACATAAGGGACTCCCTTTGGACCAGCGGCCGCAATATGGACGTGTGCACGCGCCGGAGACAGCGCCGCGTGGAATATCTTTTACAACGAGGACCCAGAGGCCAAGAAGCTAAAAAAGAAGTTCAGTTAGGCAGACATCAACGTGAAGGTGAAGCTTGCCTTCGAGAAAAAAACAGCCGAGGACGTGAAAAAAGCAGCCGAGGAGAAAAATGAGTTGCTACAGCAGGCAGTCGCTCCAGCTGTAGATGCCTGCAGAAATGATTTCGCTACTAACTTGATCCCGACTATCATCAACTGGACTAAGGAAAATCTAGACAAGACGGTAGATGATTTCCCCTTGCCCAGCTTGGTCAGGAGCAACTCGGTGAACAACACAACTGCACCATCACCTGCTCACGCAACCGCGCCTGCTCCCGCACCCTCACCGCTCATAGCAGCCCGTCCTCAGCCTCTGGCACGCTAGGTGGGCCTTCGTCTTTGCCTGAGCTCGACGCCCTCACGGTAATTGCATGTCGCACCAACATATATCTAGAATATTCCATTTTCATTGCCTTCTAGATGTTTTACGCAACAGGCATGTATTTGCAGGCCGATGAAACCCCACGCACTATACTCTACTTGATCAAAGGCCAGAAGGTGTGATGTCTAATACACAACCTTCTTCTTGTAGACGTTGTTGGGCCTCCAAGTGCAGAGGTTTGTAGGACAGTAGCAAATTTCCCTCAAGTGGATGACCTAAGGTTTATCAATCCGTGCGAGGCGAAGATGAAGATGGTCTCTCTCGAACAACCCTGCAACCAAATAACAAACAGTCTCTTGTGTCCCCAACACACGCAATACAATGGTAAATTGTACAGGTGCACTAGTTCGGCGAAGAGATGGTGATACAAGTGCAATATGGATGGTAGATATAGGTTTTTGTAATCTAAAAATATAGAAACAGCAAGGTAACTAATGATAAAAGTGAGCACAAACGGTATTGCAATGTGTTGAAACAAGGCCTAGGGTTCATACTTTCACGTTCTCTCAACAATAATAACATAATTGGATCATATAACTATCCCTCAACATGCAACAAAGAGTCACTCCAAAGTCACTAAAAGCGGAGAACAAACGAAGAGATTATGGTAGGGTACGAAACCACCTCAAAGTCATCCTTTCTGATCGATCTATTCAAGAATCCGTAGTAAAATAACATGAAGCTATTCTTTCCGTTCGATCTATCATAGAGTTCGTACTAGAATAACACCTTAAGATACAAATCAACCAAAACCCTAATGTCACCTAGATACTCCAATGTCACCTCAATTATCCGTGGGTATGATTATACGATATGCATCACACAATCTCAGATTCATCTATTCAACCAACACAAAGAACTTCAAAGAGTGCCCGAAAGTTTCTACCGGAGAGTCAAGACGTAAACGTGTGCCAACCCCTATGCATAGGTTCATGGGCGGAACCCGAAGTTGATCACCAAAACATACATCAAGTAGATCACGTGATATCCCATTGTCACCACAGATAAGCACGACAAGACATACATCAAGTGTTCTCAAATCCTTAAAGACTCAATCCGATAAGATAACTTCAAAGGGAAAACTCAATCCATTATAAGAGAGTAGAGGGGGAGAAACATCATAAGATCCAACTATAATAGCAAAGCTCGCGATACATCAAGATCGTGCCAAATCAAGAACACGAGAGAGAGAGAGAGATCAAACACATAGCTACTGGTACATACCCTCAGCCCCGAGGGTGAACTACTCCCTCCTCGTCATGGAGAGCGCCGGGATGATGAAGATGGCCACCGGTGAGGGTTCCCCCCTCCGGAAGGGTTCCGGAACAGGGTCCCGATTGGTTTTTGGTGCCTACAGAGGCTTGCGGCGGCAGAACTCCTGATCTATTCTGTTCCCCGATGTTTTTAGGGTATATGGACATATATAGGTGAAAGAAGTCGGTCAGGGGAGCCACGAGGGGCCCACGAGGGTGGAGGGCGCGCCTAGGGGGTGGGCACGCCCCCTGCCTCGTGCCTTCCTCGTTGCTTCCCTTACGTACACTCCAAGTCTTCTGGATTGCTTCCGTTCCAAAAATAACTCTCCCGAAGGTTTCATTCCGTTTGGACTCCGTTTGATATTCCTTTTGTGCGAAACACTGAAACAAGGGAAAAAATAGAAACTAGCACTGGGCTCTGGGTTAATAGGTTAGTCCCAAAAATAATATAAACATGTTTAGTAAAGCCCATAAACATCCAAAATAGATAATATAATAGCATGAATACTTCATATATTATAGATACGTTGGAGACGTATCAACATCCCCAAGCTTAGTTCCTGTTCGCCCTCGAGTAGGTAAATGATAAAAGAAATAATTTATGAAGTGTGAATGCTAGCAGGTGCATAAGTTTGATCAATGATAATTTCAATCACCTTTTCTAGCATCATTATATGTCGTTACAGTAGCCCAACTCATAGAACTTTTCATGATCAAGTAACAAGCTATTCACATGTTGAAGTATAGATCATAAACTTTCTTGAAATCTAACAAACCGTGTTATTAGTCATCAAACAATTACAATTCATCTTATTTTCAGGAAGAGTCTATGTCAGAGCTTTGATTTAGCAAACTCCACATACTCAACTATCATTTGGTCTTTCACAATTGCTAACACTCACGCGATATTTATGGGTTCGAAGTTTAAATCAGACACAGAGAAAGATAGGGGCTTATAGATTCGCCTCCCAACCTTTTACCTCAAGGGTAATGTCAACAATAATAGTTCATGATGCCTTACATCCAATTGGATATATATTAGAATATTTCCAACACGAGGTGCTTGCCAAAGGATAAAATGAAAAAAAGGAAAGGTGAAGATCACCATGACTCTTGCATAAAAGTAAAAGATAGGCCCTTCGCAGAGGGAAGCAGAGGTTGCCATGCGCTTTTATAGTTGGATGCACAAAATCTTAATGCGAGGGAACGTCACTTTATATTGCCACTTGTGATAGGGATCTTTATTATGCAGTCCATCGCTTTTATTTCTTCCACATCACAAGATCGTATAAAGCTTATTTTCTCCACACTAAAAGATCATACATATTTAGAGAGCAATTTTTATTGCATGCACCGATGACAACTTACTTGAAGGATCTTACTCAATCCATAGGTAGGTATGGTGGACTCTCATGGCAATACTGGTTTAAGGGGTGTTTGGAAGCACAAGTAGTATCTCTACTTGGTGCAAGTAATTTGGCTAGCATGAGGGGGAAAGGCAAGCTCAACGTGTTGGGCGATCCATGACAATATACTTTATTTTGGATATAAGAAAACATAGCCCATTACGTTGTCTTCCTTGTCCAACATCAACCTTTTATCATGTCATATTTTAATGCGTGCTCACCATTACAAAAGATGTCCAAGATAGTATATTTATATGTGAAATCTCTCTTCCTTCAATATTCTTTCATGAATTGTTCAAGTGACCAATACAATGTTTGCTAACCTTCAATAAATTTACCACCTCTACTTCTTATATGTGAAGTCATTACTCCCCATGGGATAAGCATATGAAACATATATAATTTCAGATTTATGATATTCAATTCATTCAACCATTTACTCATAGGATATAAGTGAAGCACACGAGTAAATGACAAACTACTCCAACAAGATATAAGTGAAGATCAATGAGTAGTTAAATAATTATGTAGCTATGTGAAGACTCTCTCTCATTTAAGAATTTCAGATCTTGGTATTTTATTCATACAGCAAGCAAAACAAAAGAAAATAAAACGACGCTCCAAGCAAAACACATATCATGTGGTGAATAAAAATATAGCTCCAAGTAAAGTTACCGATGAACGAAGACGAAATAGGGGATGCCATCCGGGGCATCCCCAAGCTTAGGCTTTTGGTTGTCCTTGAATATTACCTTGGGGTGCCTTGGGCATCCCCAAGCTTAGGCTCTTGCCACTCCTTATTCCATAGCCCATCGATTCTTTACCCAAAACTTGAAAACTTCACAACACAAAACTCAACAGAAAATCTCGTGAGCTCCGTTAGTATAAGAAAATAAATCACCACTTAGGTACTGTTGTGAACTCATTCTAAATTCATGTTGGTGTAATATCTACTGTATTCCAACTTGTCTATGGTTCATACCCTCCGATATTACTCATAGATTCATCAAAATAAGCAAACATCACATAGAAAACAGAATCTGTCAAAAACAGAACAGTCTGTAGTAATCTGTATCAAACGTATACTTCTGGAACTCCAAAAATTCTAAAATAAATTGGTGGACCTGAGGAATTTGTCTAGTAATCATCTGAAAAAAGAATCAACTAAATATAACTCTCCATTAAAAAGGTTTAGCTAATCTCGTGAGCGCTAAGGTTTCTGTTTTTTTACAGCATGATCATAAAGACTTCACCCAAGTCTTCCCAAAGGTTCTACTTGGCGCAAACACTAATTAAAACACAAAAACACATCTAAACAGAAGCTAGATGGATTATTTATTCCTAAACAGAACGAAAAAAACAAGAAACTAAAATAAAATTGGGTTGCCTCCCAACAAGCGCTAACGTTTAACGCCCCTAGCTAGGCATGGTGATTTCAATGATGCTCACATAAGACATAAGAATTGAAACATAAAGAGAGCATCACGAAGAATATGACTAGCATATTTAAGTCTAACCCACCACCTATGCATAGGGATTTTGTGAGCAAACAACTTATGTGAACAATAATCAACTAGCATAGGAAGGCAAAACAAGCATAACTTCAAAACTTTAAGCACATAGAGAGGAAACTTGATATTATTGCAATTCCTATAAGCATATGTTCCTCCCTCATAATAATTTTCAGTAGCATCATGAATGAATTCAACAATATAACCAGCACATAAAGCATTCTTTTCATGATCTACTTGCATAGAAATTTTACTACTCTCCACATAAGCAAATTTATCCTCATCAACAATAGTGGGAGCAAACTCAACAAAATAACTATCATGTGATTGAAAATTAAGATCAAGATGACAAGTTTCATGGTTATCATTATTCTTTAAAGCATACGTGTCATCACAATAATCATCATAGATAGGAGGCATGCTTTCATCATAGTAAATTTGCTCATCAAAGCTTGGGGGACAAAAAATACCATCTTCATCAAACATAGCATCCCCAAGCTTGTGGCTTTGCATATAATTAGCATCATGGCTATTCAAAGAATTCATACTAACAACATTGCAATCATGCTCATCATTCAAGTATTTAGTGCCAAACATTCTAATGCATTCTTCTTCTAGCACTTGAGCACAATTTTCCTTTCCATCATTTTCACGAAAAACATAAAAAAGATGAAGCATATGAGGCACCCTTAATTCCATTTTTTTGTAATTTTCTTTTATAGAATAAACTAGTGATAAAACAAGAAATTAAAAGATTCGATTGCAAGATCTAAAGATATACCTTCAAGCGCTAACCTCCCCGGCAACGGCGCCAGAAAAGAGCTTAGTTGACGAGGTGTGAGTGCCGCTTACCTAGCCTCCCCGGCAACGGCGCCAGAAAAGAGCTTGATGTCTACTACACAACCTTCTTCTTGTAGAAGTTGTTGGGCCTCCAAGTGCAGAGGTTTGAAGGACAGTAGCAAATTTCCCTCAAGTGGATGACCTAAGGTTTATCAATCCGTGGGAGGCGTAGGATGAAGATGGTCTCTCTCGAACAACCCTGCAACCAAATAACAAAGAGTCTCTTGTGTCCCCAACACACCCAATACAATGGTAAATTGTATAGGTGCACTAGTTCGGCGAAGAGATGGTGATGCAAGTGCAATATGGATGGTAGATATAGGTTTTTGTAATTTGAAAATATAAAAACAGCAAGGTTACTAATGATAAAAGTGAGCACAAATGGTATTGCAATGTGTTGAAACAAGGCCTAGGGTTCATACTTTCACTAGTGCAAGTTCTCTCAACAATAATAATATAATTGGATCATATAAGTATCCCTCAACATGCAACAAAGAGTCACTCCAAAGTCACTAATAGCGGAGAACAAACGAAGAGATTATGGTAGGGTACGAAACCACCTCAAAGTTATCCTTTCTGATCGATCTATTCAAGAGTCCGTAGTAAAATAACATGAAGCTATTCTTTCCGTTCGATCTATCATAGAGTTCGTACTAGAATAACACCTTAAGATACAAATCAACCAAAACCCTAATGAAAGAACATGCGGTGCCCCCATGTTTGGTTTTGGTAATTGATGTCAATCTCTATGGACTAATGGTTGCCTTGAGTTATATTTGAAGGATTTGTCCATAGGCATTTCTTGAAGTCCATGTGTTGGTTTCAAGGAGTTTATGTGGTGACCAAGGTGTTATTAAGGAATTATCCAAAGATTGGTCATGTGAGAGTAGAACTTATTGCAAGCATGTCTTGAAGAAGAAAATTGTGTGATCATTCATGTTTACCTTCAAGACATCATCCAAATGAAGAGAGTTGGAAAGAGTCAAGGTTGATCAAGACTAAGTCAAGAGTGAATCAAGTTGATCAACACACAAAGCGCACAAGATGTACCAAGAGGGATCAAGCGATCCCATGGTGTGGTAAGCATTGTCGATTACGCTTTGTGTACTAACCCATGATCTTCGTGAGAGTTCTTTGTGGGGTTAGGTTGCGGTGTGCAAGTTCAAGTGAAGCATCATGAAGAGATCAAATGCTTGAAGCTTGCCGTCCATTGTGGCGACAATGGACTTGTGAAGATGTTGCGGTGTGCAAGTTCAAGTGAAGCATCATGAAGAGATCAAATGCTTGAAGCTTGCCGTCCATTGTGGTGACAATGGACTTGTGAAGATGTGCGGAAGAGTGGCTCACCCATAGTGGAGTATGGGGGAGCAATCAACTAGTCTTCATCGAGCCAACACAACCAAGAGAGGTGGTCCATCTTGAGGGAGTCAAGATCGTCATCTTCTGGCTCAAGTGGACCATGTGCAAGGCAAAGGTTTGCTCTTGATAGGTTTTCTATTTTACCGGTCTCATGATGGTAGTTGGGAGACCGGGTTATAGGATCGATTGCCGTACTATCAAGGGGGGCTCTCGATGAGTAGCTTGATCGTATCGTTCATAGAGAGCTCAAACCATTGCATCCTTGCATCATCTTTGTTGGTTCTTGTTTGGTTCTTCTCTTTGTGAGTTTTGGAGCTTATGGTCATCTTGATGACAAGCTCGAGTTCATCGAAAACGGAGTTCACTCGCATCTTCTATGATGTTTTCGATGTTGGAGGTTATGCCGGTTCTTCTCGGTTGGAGGTTTCACTCCTCTATTTTTTGGCATACCTCCCCTGCCTCTTCTTACTATAACCAGTCACTGTTTTGATGCTACTCGTCTTTCTCAATCCAACAAGCTTGAGTTTGCTCAATTCGGAGCTCATATGCAGAAGTTATGGCAGTTTTGGTTTCCTAGCGGTAGTACCGCGGCCAGAGCGGCAGTACCGCTTATCACCCCAAGCGGTAGTACCGCTGTCCAAAGCGGTAGTACCGCCTATGGCCATAAGCGGTAGTACGGCTACGGTTCCGCGCAGGTACCGCCTCGATTTTGGGTCTTGCATTTTTTGTGTCGAGTTTTGCAGTAGTTGCACGGCAGTAAGGCGCGGCAGTTCCACCTATAAGCGGTAGTACCGCCCTGATGGGCGGTAGTACTGCCTATAAGCGGTAGTACCGCTCCGGTCGGGCGGTAGTACCGCTACTATTTTTTGGTCCCGTGTTCTGCTCCTCCAGTGGTAGTACCGCTGGGGTGCGCGGTAGTACCGCTTATAAGCGGTACTACCGCCCCAAGGTTCATGTTTGGTTGCTCCTTTTCCCTGCTTTTTCCGCCAGAGCGGTAGTACCGCTCGTGTGCGGGCTGAGCACATAACGGTTGGATTTTTCCCCTTCTATAAAAGGGGGTCTTCTTCCCCATTGAACCTTATCCTTTGAGCTCGTGTTCTTCCCCCATTGTTGACCTTCTTCGAGCTTGCTAACTCTCAATCCCTCCATGGATTCTTGCTAGTTTTTGAGGGAAAAGAGAGAGGAGATCTAGATCCACATTTCCACCAATCACTTTCTCCTCTTTGTGAGGGGAACCCCTTGGATCTAGATCTTGGAGTTCTTGGTGTTCTCCTTCTTGTTCTTCCTCTCATTTTCTTCCCTAGCATTAGTTGCTTCGGTGGGATTTGAGAGAGAAGGACTTGGGCACTCCGTGTGCCCTTGCCATTGCATTTGGTGCATCGGTTTGAGTTCTCCACGGTGATACGTGGAAGTTACAAGTTTAGAAGCTTATTACTCTTGGGTGCTTGGTGCCCTTGAGCTTGTTCCTCTTGGGTGCTTGGGCACCCTAGACGGTTGGTGGTGTTCGGAGCTCAATCATTGTGGTGTAAAGCTCCGGGCAAGCGTCGGGGTCTCCAATTAGGTTGTGGAGATCGCCCCGAGCAATTTGACGGGTACCGGTGACCGCCCCCAAGGGTTGCCAAAGTGTACGGGTTCGGTGACCGCCCCCAAGGGTTGCCATTTGTACGGGTTCGGTGACCGCCCTCAAGGGTCCCTTAGTGGAATCACGGCATCTTGCATTGTGCGAGGGCGTGAGGAGATTACGGTGGCCCTAGTGGCTTCTTGGGGAGCATTGTGCCTCCACACCGCTCCAAACGGAGATTAGCATCCGCAAGGTTGTGAACTTCGGGATACATCATCGTCTCCACGTGCCTCGGTTATCTCTTAACCGAACCCTTTACTTACGCACTTTACTTTGTGATAGCCATATTGTTTCTTGTCATATATCTTGCTATCACTTAGTTGTTTATCTTGCTTAGCATAAGTTGTTGGTGCACATAGGTGAGCCTAGTTGTTGTAGGTTTTGTGCTTGTCAAATTAACCGCTAGGTTTATTCCGCATTTGTTCAAGCCTAAACCGTAATTATTTTAAAGCGCCTATTCACACCCCCCCTCTAGGCGACATCCACGATCTTTCACCTAATGTCACCTAGATACTCCAATGTCACCTCAAGTATCCGTGGGTATGACTATACGATATGCATCACACAATCTCAGATTCATCTATTCAACCAACACAAAGAACTTCAAAGAGTGCCCCAAAGTTTCTACCGGAGAGTCAAGACAAAAACGTGTGCCAACCCCTATGCATAGGTTCATGGGCGGAACCCGCAAGTTGATCACCAAAACATACATCAAGTGGATCACGTGATATCACATTGTCACCACAAATAAGCATGGCAAGACATACATCAAGTGTTCTCAAATCCTTAAAGACTCAATCCGATAAGATAACTTCAAAGGGAAAACTCAATCCATTACAAGAGAGTAGAGGGGGAGAAACATCATAAGATCCAACTATAATAGCAAAGCTCGCGATACATCAAGATCGTGCCAAATCAAGAACACGAGAGAGAGAGAGAGAGAGAGAGAGAGAGAGAGAGAGATCAAACACATAGCTATTGGTACATACCTTCAGCCCCGAGGGTGAACTACTCCCTCCTCGTCATGGAGAGTGCCGGGATGATGAAGATGGCCACCGGTGAGGGTTCCCCCCTCCGGCAGGGTGCCGGAACAGGGTCCCGATTGGTTTTTGGTGGCTACAGAGGCTTGCGGCGGCGGAACTCCCGATCTATTCTGTTCCCTGATGTTTTAGGGTATATGGACATATATAGGCGAAAGAAGTCGGTCAGGGGAGCCACGAGGGTGGAGGGCGCGCCAAGGGGGGTGGGCGCCCCCCTGCCTCGCGCCTTCCTCGTTGCTTCCCTTACGTACACTCCAAGTCTTGTGGATTGCTTCCGTTCCAAAAAAATAACTCTCCCGAAGGTTTCATTCCATTTGGACTCCGTTTGATATTCCTTTTCTGTGAAACACTGAAACAAGGGAAAAAACAGAAACTGGCAATGGGCTCTGGGTTAATAGGTTAGTCCCAAAAATAATATAAAAGTGTTTAGTAAAGCCCATAAACATCCAAAACAGATAATATAATAGCATGAATACTTCATAAATTATAGATACGTTGGAGACGTATCAAGGTGGATGTAGGAAAGGCGGTGATAAAAAAGCCCTTGTAACTCACGTTCGAGGACCAGCCGATGCCCAGTGGGCACTTCAGGGTTACCTTGTCGAGTGTGAAATCGGGGCACGAGGATTTACCTCATCCAGTACGGCTAGGGGGAGAGGACGACGAGACCCCGCCATGTCTTGGAAACTGCAAGGGTTTGGTGCTGCTATGGCCGAAGAATCTTCTTCGTCTGGTGCCAGCCGAGAGCACACCAATAACCACACATCAGTAAGCAGGTATGAGCACCACCACCCCGCCTACGCAATTACCAGCACCTGTAGGGCCTGGTGAGAGCAGCAGACGACGCGAGGAAGGGGGTCCAATAGTGGCTGATGTAATCGCCCCCGTAGAACAAAGAATGGATGATGAGATGGACGAGGATGACCCTTGTCGGTTCCTCAATACAGGAGCCTATGAAGATGACTTAGATATGATGAGTAAGCCATATGAAGACTCGGGCTATCAGAATGCTGATGAGGAGATGGATGATCTGCCCGGACAGGAACGTCCTGGCAGGGTTGATTGCAAGAAGTCTCTCTTCATGCAATCCTCACAGGACACGCCTGAAGATGCCACCTCAACCCAGGCTCAACTAGCCGAGGTTCGTACAGTGCTTAGCCCGACAACACTACGGCAGGGGTTAAGGAAGGGTCTGGAAGGTCAACCCAA
The DNA here is from genome assembly GCF_018294505.1 of Triticum aestivum. Taxonomy (NCBI): domain Eukaryota; kingdom Viridiplantae; phylum Streptophyta; class Magnoliopsida; order Poales; family Poaceae; genus Triticum; species Triticum aestivum. The sequence goes on along the minus strand of NC_057802.1, from coordinate 236,363,164 downwards.
GAAAAAGGAGAGGAGGCAACCAGCGAAGAAAGGCTCTGCTTCCTACAAACAAACCAAAGCACATAGCAGCCAGACAGTGGATTTTGAAGAGCGTGTACCCGTCAAAGTTGCCGCCATGTTCCATGTCACGGGCGAGCCGATGCTACCGCCAAAACCACTGGAGGCAATATCAGGGGATCTCAGGAGACTACACGAACATGTGATGTCGACTGAGAAAAGCCTAGTAGCCTTGAAGGATCTAGGATATCCGACATACGCGGGTCGTGTGCCTCTGGGGAAGTGCTACGTCGACACACGGCCCGCGGAGGTGTTCTTCCTGCGGTTTGAGCATATCTTCGAGATGTTTCTGAGAAGGCGGCTTGATTTTACAATCGTCCACATTTTTGGTCTACATATGAGCTCCGTCATGAAGAGAGAAGAAGTCTCGCAAATCTGTGTGGCGGATCCATGCTACATGCAAGAGTCCTTGAGTCTTGGCGACTTTGAGCGTAAAACTGCTACGGAGTACCTCGAAAACTTCATGGTACAGAATAAGGACAAGTAAATTGTCTTCCTGCCTTATCATCCAAAGTAAGTCTATGCCGGACAACCCTTTCATACATTTCAATCATTCCTTCTCACTCATATGGAGAATAATTTGAGGTGTTTTTTCCCCGCAGCAACGGGCGCGCCATCCTTATCGTTCTTTACTCGCGAGTCTCACACACCGTGTATTTCGACCCTACCAGAAACTACAACAAGGACTAAACCCACATAATGAATATTCTAGATGATGCTCTCCAAGGCTTCGGCATGAGGGGTGTCCACCTGCAGATCAGGAAACAAAGGAACAAGAAGACATGTTTCTTGGATAAAACTAACTTCTGGTGCATCCATGTCCCAAAACCAAGCAAGAACGATGGATTCTACCTCCTCCATCTCATGATGCAGTTCACAAGGGATCACCAAAAGCTTCGCATGACAAGCAGAAATGATGATCATATCCGCAAGTCGGTAGAATCTCATGGAGAAGCGGATTATAAACTTACAGATGATTTCTTTCGCATGCAGAGGGACATTGCGACGATCATCATGAAACAAGCTGTCGAGGAGAAGGGTATGCTCCACCACAGCCCTATATCGCGAGCTGACATCCGAACTCGCATAGGCATGCAACGTCAACACCTCACGCCGTTCAAGAAGCTATGGTGCATCCTCGATGATATGGAAGGATGGAAGTTCTAGTGATTTTCAATGCCGATGATGATGATATGTGTCGGTTCAACTTCTATACTTTCTGTAGCGATGAAACATTGTGATGTCCACGGTCCCTGTCGAACTTGCGTAACGCTACTTTGTTAGTTTGGGTACGATGACCTACGTACCTCTAGTTAATTAGTTTGCGTATGATGAAACTGTGTTGATTATTTATATGTTTACTATATGTTGCATCTAGTTGCTAACCCTTTCTTTTTCGTGTTGCTCAAGTATATTTTTTGCATATGATTGTACATTCTCTCAATGAAGATGCATCTCTAACAGGTACCTAGATTCTTGATGGCGAAGAAGCATTTCTATGTCATGTACAAACGGAAGGTTCCGGGAGTGTACGACGAGTGGCCTGAGTGTCAGGCGCAAGTGAAGCGGGTCTCGGGCGCCAGCCATAAAGGCTACGAAAGCAGAATCTAGTTACTTGAGGTTCACGCTAGCGTGAGAGAGGACTCATAACCGCCGCCTCATGTACTACATAGTTCCGCTCTCACTCATAGTGATTGCTCTTCTCGCGTATATCATTGTTTAGATGGATGACGATGTAGTTGCAAGTATTCGAGACTTGTATCACTATTTTCAAGATGTTGACGAGAGACCACCTTATGTTGGATGATGATTATGATGATGACACGATTTGATGAGACTATTTGTATGTGTATGCTATGATTACATTTGTATGTGTATGATATGCTAGATATTATTGTATAAAGCCTGTTCGAATACAAAACAAATATGCAGAAAAAAATTAGAAACTAATAAAACTAGCAGTAGCAAGTGGAATAAAGTTAGCAGCAGCGCGCTCTTACCAGTAGCGCGGCTTACTTGAAAGCAGTGCAGCTATTAGCAGTAGCGTGTTCCTGTAAAGCTCACTACTGCTACCCATGTATAGCAGTAGCGCGGGTCAACACGCGCTACTGCTACAAGTTAGCTCTACGCTTTTCCCTAGTAGTGCAAGGACAATTCAACACTTATTAAGGATTTGGAAGAAACCTTTGCAAACCTGCCCAAGATTAACTTGAAGTTGAAGCCTGTGAAATGTGTGTTTGGCATTCCCTCCGGCAAGCTACGTGGCTTCTTTGTATCTCCCCGAGGGATAAAGGTCAACCCAGACAAGATCGGAGCGATCGAGCAGATTCAAGCACCCAAGACATTCAAGGACATAAGGTGTTTAACTGGATGTGTTGCCGCGCTGAGTAGGTTCATTTCCAAGTTTGCTGAGCGCGCCCTACCGTTCTTCAAAATTTTGAAGAAGGCAGGGCCAATGAAGTGGACCCCGGAGGCAGAAGCAGCGCTGCGCGACTTGAAAGCCTATACTTAGGAGCAACCAATCAAGTGGTTAGTGCGGCGCTAGTGGCACAGCGGGAAGTAGATGAAGGAATAACCACAGTTATTGTCCTCCTGGAAGAAGGAAGTAAACCCGCCACGACAAAGAAGAAGGTAGTGCAGCGGCCAGTTTACTTTGGTAGCTCCCTATTGCAGGGGGCTAGGTCAAGGTAGTCTGGAGTGCAAAAGTTGATCTTCGGCCTCATCATGCCCTCAAGGAAACTGCGCCACTATTTCCAAGCACACGAGATCAGAGTTGTCACTCGTTTCCCTTTGCAACGCATACTGAGGAACCCTGAGGCCACTGGCAGAATAGTTGAATGGGCATTAGAGCTGTCCAGTTTTGGTCTGAAGTATGAGAGTACCCTAACCATTCAGAGCAGGGCACTGGCAGATTTCATTGCAGAATGGACACCCACTCCGGATGAAGAGGCCCCAGAAATAGTTATCCCCGGCAAGGAGGCGCCCCAAGAATGTATCATGTATTTTGACGGTGCCTTCTCGTTACAAGGCGCAGGGACTGGTGTGCTCCTTGTTGCGCCCACTGGAGAACACCTCAAATATGTGATCCAAATGCATTTCCCCTGGGAGGAAGCCACCAACAACACTGCGGAATATCAAGGGCTCCTTGCCAGGCTCAGAATTGCAACGGAGTTGGGAATTAAGAAGTTGATCATTCGTGGAGACTCGTAGCTCGTAGTGAGACAAGTAAACAAGGATTACTAGATCCATTTAATGGAAGCATATGTAGAGGAAGTGAGGAAGCTGGAAGAGCATTTTGATGGATTACAAGCAGAGCACGTGTCACGTGCGGAAAACAGCGTTGCTGACCATCTTTCAAAGTGTGCAGCACAAAAACTTCCTGTGGAACCAGGAACTTGAAGGAAATATGCCCTAGAGGCAATAATAAAGTTGTTATTTATATTTCCTCATATCATGATAAATGTTTATTATTCATGCTAGAATTGTATTAACCGGAAAACTTAGTACATGTGTGAATACATAGACAAACATAGTGTCACTAGTATGCCTCTACTTGACTAGCTCGTTGAATCAAAGATGGTTAAGTTTCCTAGCCATAGACATGAGTTGTCATTTGATTAACGGGATCACATCATTAGAGAATGATGCGATTGACTTGACCTTTTCCATTAGCTTAGCACTTGATCGTTTAGTTTATTGTTATTGCTTTCTTCATGACTTATACATGTTCCTATGACTATGAGATTATGCAACTCCCGAATATCGGAGGAACACTTAGTGTGCTATCAATCGCCACAACGTAACTGGGTGATTATAAAGATGCTCTACAGGTGTCTCCGATGGTGTTTGTTGGGTTGGCATAGATCGAGATTAGGATTTGTCACTCCGTGTTACGTAGAGGTATCTCTAGGCCCTCTCGGTAATGCACATCACTATAAGCCTTGCAAGCAATGTGACTAATGAGTTAGTTGCGGGATGATGCATTACGGAACGAGTAAAGAGACTTGTCGGTAATGAGATTGAACTAGGTATTGAGATACCGACGATCGAATCTCGGGCAAGTAACATACCGATGACAAAGGGAACAACGTATGTTGTTATGCGGTTTGACCGATAAAGATCTTCGTAGAATATATAGGAACCAATATTAGCATCCAGGTTCTGCTGTTGGTTATTGACCGGAGATGAGTCTCGGTCATGTCTACATAGTTCTCGAACCCGTAGGGTCCGCACGCTTAACATTCGGTGACGATTGGTATTATGAGTTTATGTGTTTTGATGTATCGAAGGTTGTTCGGAGTCCCAGATGTGATCACGGACATGACGAGGAGTCTCGAAATGGCCGAGACATAAAGATCGATATATTGGATGGCTATGTTTGGACATCGGAATGGTTCCGGGTGAGTTCAGGCATTTACCGGAGTATTGGGAGGTTACCGGAACCCCCCGGGGAGTATATGGGCCTTATTGGGACTTAGTGGGAGAGAGGAGGAGGCGGCCAAGGAGGGGTCGCGCGCCCCCAAGCCCAATCCGAATTGTGTGGGGGCCGGGGCCCCTTTCCTTCCTCCCTCTCTCCTCCTTCCTTCCTCTCCTACTCCAACCAGGGAAGGGCGGATCCTACTCCCGGTGGGAGTAGGACTCCCCTAGGGCGCGCCATAGAGAGGGCCGGCCGCTCCCCTCCTCCACTCCTTTATATATGGGGGAGGGGGCACCCCATAGACACACAAGTTGATTGTTTAGCCATGTGCGGTGCCCCCCTCCACAGATTTCCACCTCGGTCATATCTTTGTAGTGCTTAGGCGAAGCCCTGCGTCGGTAACTTCATCATCACCGTCATCACGTCGTCGTGCTGACGAAGCTCTCCCTCGACACTCAGCTAGATCTAGAGTTCGTGAGACGTCACCGAGCTGAACATGTGCAGATCGTGGAGGTGGCGTACTTTCGGTACTAGGATCGGTTGGATCATGAAGACGTACGACTACATCAACCGCATTGTCATAACGCTTCCGGTTTCGGCCTACGACGGTACGTGGACAACACTCTCCCCTCTCGTTGTTATACATCACCTAGATGGATCTTTCGTGTGCGTAGGATTTTTTTTGAAATTACTTCGTTCCCCAGCCGAACTTTTGTTCTCCACCTGACTCAACCTCAATATCCCTGACAATGATGGACAGAAAAAAGGAGGAAATTGGACTCCGGCAAGCATCTCCCGGCAGGGCTTCGCCTGGTGAGCAGCACCCTCCCATCGAACCACAATTTCTTGAGGTTGAGATATGCGCTCCCACGAATGAGGAGGTGCCGTTTGTCCTCGTTGCCGAGCCTCAAGCTCCAACTTGGGCACGACACATAGTCCACTACCTCCAAATCTGGAGAACTTCTCGAGAAACAAGAAGAAGCCGAAAGAGTAGCCCGGAGGGCCAGTATGTACCAATTTGTGGATGACACGTTGTACAGAAGAAGGCCTAATGGTGTGAAATTGAAGTGCGTTTGCCGGCAAGAGGGGAAGGGACTGTTGGCAGAAATACACAAAGGCGTGTGTGGCTCCCATATTGGATCAAGAGCCTTGGTTGGAAAAGCTTTCCAGCAAGGTTTCTACTAGCCCACGGCCCTCCAAGATGCGATTGAGCTTGTCACCACATGTGAAACCTGCCAGTTCCATTCCAAGAACATCCATCAACCAGCTCAATCTCTCCAGATGATCCCTTTGTCATGGCCATTTTTGGTCTAGGGGCTCGACATCTTGGGCCCCTTCCCCAGTGCTACCGGGGGCTTTGAATTCTTGTACGTCGAAATCGAGAAGTTTACAAAGTCGCCGAAAGTGAGCCTGTGAGGAAGGTAACCGCACTTCAGCTATCAAGTTCTTGAAAGGATTGGTGTGCCGTTTCGGAGTACCCGCCAGAGTTATCATTGACAATGGCACCCAATTCACAAGCCGCGCCTTCATTCGCCTCTGTTGCTCATCCCAGGAGCAATGGATAGGCTGACAAGATGAACACTGAAGTGCTGCATGGGCTCAAGACAAGGACTTCTCATAAGTTGCAAAAGTGCGACAGAAGATGGATCGACGAGCTGCCGGTGGTTCTTTGGTCCCTCCGTACAACACCAAATCGAGCTACCGGCCAGTCTCCCTTCTCCCTAGTCTATGGGGCAGAAGTAGTGCTCTCCACGGAACTCAAATACGGGTCACCTCGAGTACTTGCCTACGATGAAGTAGAGCAAGAGCAGCATCGGCATGACGATGCCATGCTCCTTGAGGAAGACCGTCTCTGGGCTGTTGTACGTGCTGCACACTACCAGCAAGCCCTACGCCTCTATCATAGCCACAGGGTCCACACCCGGAGCCTTGAGGAAGGCGACCTTGTCCTTAGGCATGTTCAGTCCGCCAAGGGTACCAAGAAGTTGACGCCAAAGTGGGAAGGCCCTTACCGGGTAGTACGAGTCACCAGACCTGGCACAATTCGTCTGGAGACCGAAGATGGCATCAAAATGCAAAACTCATGGAATATTGAGCATCTTCCCAAGTTCTACCTATAAGGTGCGGCTGCCGAGCCCAGTCCCGGCAACCACCCTTTTGTACAAGCCTTGCCGATGCGCATGTAACCCTTTGTACAAAGCCAGGCGGAGACCCTGAGCACAGATAATAAAACGAAGCGCTGACGACCAAAAAACATGCATGCATGATTAGTTTAGCATACGTTTGCCATGGTAATTTAGATTAGATCATATGCTGCTATGTTTTCCTCTGCACTAACTACAGGGCTCTTGCCACGGACTTTATCCTGGGAAGGAGAGATGGAAACAAGCTTACATATCGATGCCCGACAGACCAAACAGATAAGTCTCCTTTTATCCATAACATGTCTCTGTAAGAAGAAAACTTGTGCGTAGAAAAACTTTGTAACTTTCGAAGACATTTGTGCTCCAATCCTTTGATCTAAATGTTATTTCGGTGAAAATGGTTCTAGTGGCATTTGACAGAGAAAGTTCAACAAGGGGCGATTCCCTTCCATAGTTTTGAGCCCGGCAGGCCAAGCCCCCGCGGCAACGACGGAAGGCACCGACAAGATAGCTTGCCGAAAAAACTTGTTTACTTGAAAATATAGAGGCGTTCCTCCTCTGCATGGATGTAGTACGTGCATAAGTACTCAGCAAGCATGTATTTTTTTCATTAATATGCAGGTAAACAAGTACAAACCTTACAAAGTACAAACATGGATAAAAGAAATTACATATTTAAGACTAAAATTTTGCGAGCACCTACATCCTTTGAAATATAAAAAGGGCAGATGCCTCGTGATGCCTTTATTGCCCTCCTTCTCCCAGGATTCATCTCGAGTGCGAGAAGGGCAAAAGAAGCACCTAGGTGGGGTGCGTGTGGCAGCAGGCACCAAGAGGGCTTTCCCCGACAACCGTCCTGATGTAACATCCCAATTTTCAATTTGGATGTTATACATTGGTCATCATATGCATATCATATTTTATTTGCATTTTGGTTGAGATCCTGGAAATCTTAAGAAACTCAAGGACCCAAGGAGAGAGTTGGAGGTTTCACATATTTTCATATTTGATTTTTCTCAATTTTGAAAAGAGGATCAATTTGATTTTAATATTTTTCTCTCCGATTATTTCCAATTATAATAAAGAAATGAGAGGAGATAAAATGACTTCTTCAACTGAAAGGAATATTGAGAAGAAATTTTAAAATAAAATCAATATTTTATTTGTATTTTATTTGAATTAGAAAAATATGCATTTTTAAAATTGCATTTTTAGGCCAGAAAAATGTTCACTTGTCCTAAATATTAGGTTTGGACGGTGAAAATTATTTCTGGTATTTTTAGAATTTATTTTATTAGGATCTTTATTTTGGGTGAATTTTTTAAAAAAAAATTCGTTGCCCGACTGGGTCGAAGGCCCAGCCTAGCCGGGCCAAGCCTAGCCGCGCCGCCGCCTTCGTCGCTGTGCGGACGCCAGACTCCGGCGAGGAGGTGTCCGGGTGGGCCTCCCCGCCCCCTTGCGCACGCCGCCGCCCCCCGGCCTTTATAAGCCGCCCCGGCACCCCCACCTCCTCATCACCGCCGTGGCCGCAGCCCGCCTCCAGCCGAGCCGCGCCGCCGCCGCAGCCCGCCTCCA